>NC_142650.1:2500-5000 GCF_055504915.1 Nelumbo nucifera
CCCTAAACCCTAAACCCTAAACCCTAAACCCTAAACCCTAAACCCTAAACCCTAAACCCTAAACCCTAAACCCTAAACCCTAAACCCTAAACCCTAAACCCTAAACCCTAAACCCTAAACCCTAAACCCTAAACCCTAAACCCTAAACCCTAAACCCTAAACCCTAAACCCTAAACCCTAAACCCTAAACCCTAAACCCTAAACCCTAAACCCTAAACCCTAAACCCTAAACCCTAAACCCTAAACCCTAAACCCTAAACCCTAAACCCTAAACCCTAAACCCTAAACCCTAAACCCTAAACCCTAAACCCTAAACCCTAAACCCTAAACCCTAAACCCTAAACCCTAAACCCTAAACCCTAAACCCTAAACCCTAAACCCTAAACCCTAAACCCTAAACCCTAAACCCTAAACCCTAAACCCTAAACCCTAAACCCTAAACCCTAAACCCTAAACCCTAAACCCTAAACCCTAAACCCTAAACCCTAAACCCTAAACCCTAAACCCTAAACCCTAAACCCTAAACCCTAAACCCTAAACCCTAAACCCTAAACCCTAAACCCTAAACCCTAAACCCTAAACCCTAAACCCTAAACCCTAAACCCTAAACCCTAAACCCTAAACCCTAAACCCTAAACCCTAAACCCTAAACCCTAAACCCTAAACCCTAAACCCTAAACCCTAAACCCTAAACCCTAAACCCTAAACCCTAAACCCTAAACCCTAAACCCTAAACCCTAAACCCTAAACCCTAAACCCTAAACCCTAAACCCTAAACCCTAAACCCTAAACCCTAAACCCTAAACCCTAAACCCTAAACCCTAAACCCTAAACCCTAAACCCTAAACCCTAAACCCTAAACCCTAAACCCTAAACCCTAAACCCTAAACCCTAAACCCTAAACCCTAAACCCTAAACCCTAAACCCTAAACCCTAAACCCTAAACCCTAAACCCTAAACCCTAAACCCTAAACCCTAAACCCTAAACCCTAAACCCTAAACCCTAAACCCTAAACCCTAAACCCTAAACCCTAAACCCTAAACCCTAAACCCTAAACCCTAAACCCTAAACCCTAAACCCTAAACCCTAAACCCTAAACCCTAAACCCTAAACCCTAAACCCTAAACCCTAAACCCTAAACCCTAAACCCTAAACCCTAAACCCTAAACCCTAAACCCTAAACCCTAAACCCTAAACCCTAAACCCTAAACCCTAAACCCTAAACCCTAAACCCTAAACCCTAAACCCTAAACCCTAAACCCTAAACCCTAAACCCTAAACCCTAAACCCTAAACCCTAAACCCTAAACCCTAAACCCTAAACCCTAAACCCTAAACCCTAAACCCTAAACCCTAAACCCTAAACCCTAAACCCTAAACCCTAAACCCTAAACCCTAAACCCTAAACCCTAAACCCTAAACCCTAAACCCTAAACCCTAAACCCTAAACCCTAAACCCTAAACCCTAAACCCTAAACCCTAAACCCTAAACCCTAAACCCTAAACCCTAAACCCTAAACCCTAAACCCTAAACCCTAAACCCTAAACCCTAAACCCTAAACCCTAAACCCTAAACCCTAAACCCTAAACCCTAAACCCTAAACCCTAAACCCTAAACCCTAAACCCTAAACCCTAAACCCTAAACCCTAAACCCTAAACCCTAAACCCTAAACCCTAAACCCTAAACCCTAAACCCTAAACCCTAAACCCTAAACCCTAAACCCTAAACCCTAAACCCTAAACCCTAAACCCTAAACCCTAAACCCTAAACCCTAAACCCTAAACCCTAAACCCTAAACCCTAAACCCTAAACCCTAAACCCTAAACCCTAAACCCTAAACCCTAAACCCTAAACCCTAAACCCTAAACCCTAAACCCTAAACCCTAAACCCTAAACCCTAAACCCTAAACCCTAAACCCTAAACCCTAAACCCTAAACCCTAAACCCTAAACCCTAAACCCTAAACCCTAAACCCTAAACCCTAAACCCTAAACCCTAAACCCTAAACCCTAAACCCTAAACCCTAAACCCTAAACCCTAAACCCTAAACCCTAAACCCTAAACCCTAAACCCTAAACCCTAAACCCTAAACCCTAAACCCTAAACCCTAAACCCTAAACCCTAAACCCTAAACCCTAAACCCTAAACCCTAAACCCTAAACCCTAAACCCTAAACCCTAAACCCTAAACCCTAAACCCTAAACCCTAAACCCTAAACCCTAAACCCTAAACCCTAAACCCTAAACCCTAAACCCTAAACCCTAAACCCTAAACCCTAAACCCTAAACCCTAAACCCTAAACCCTAAACCCTAAACCCTAAACCCTAAACCCTAAACCCTAAACCCTAAACCCTAAACCCTAAACCCTAAACCCTAAACCCTAAACCCTAAACCCTAAACCCTAAACCCTAAACCCTAAACCCTAAACCCTAAACCCTAAACCCTAAACCCTAAACCCTAAACCCTAAACCCTAAACCCTAAACCCTAAACCCTAAAC